>NC_056733.1:632568381-632583381 GCF_019279795.1 Protopterus annectens
CCCTTAAGTTACCTGACACAGAGCAAATAAACATTGGTGCATAGCATACTAAAAACTGTAATTCATCATTTAAAAATGTATGAATAATTGTACATACAAAAAAAACAAATAAATAAATATATATAAACAAGCATGTGGGTGTATAAGTATATACGGGGGGAGAAGGTAATTTTATAACCTGGCCCTACGAAGTTTAAGCACCGAACCTATACTGAGCATGCCCTTAAGACCCGGGGATTTCCCTGCATCAAGCTTCAACTGCCAGATTAACTCCCTAAATTCCAGTTTGGATTCCCAATCTCCCCCCCCCCCCTGATATCTGGATTAACCTGCTCAAGAACCATAAAGACCAGCTTAAAATCAGGACATACAATAGAATGTTTAAAGAAAGCGTTGCTTTCTTTTTTATTTTCAATATCGTATATGTGCTCATACAACCTTTTCCTAAATTCACGCTCTGTTTTGCCTATGTAGAACCCTCCACAGGTGGTGCAGCAACCAATGTAAACAACCCCTTTGGTACCGCAAGTGAAGTGCCCAGTTGGTTTTAGATTAATGTGACGTGACCTTAAATAGATGTGGCTGTCATTTATCAGGAGGTGACACTGTTTACATGCACCACATTTGTAAGTGCCATTTGGTTGTCGTGGTTTGTCAGATGTTGTAAGCTGTCTTTTCTCAAAAATTCCCTTTAAATTCTGCCCTCTTTTCCTGACGAATCTAGGTTTGTCAGTGATAATACGCTTAAACTCGTCACTACTTTGCAACACAAACCAATATTTAGTTATAATACCCTCTATCTGCGAGGACTTCTCAGAAAAGGTGTAAACAAAATGTCCCCCTTTTTCGGTTAGTTGCGATTCTGGTGTCTTACTACAGGGGATACTGTGCTCTACATTTCCTAGTAAAGCTGGGTAAGTAGATTCCCTCTTAGCAAATATCTCATTGATGAGGGTTTTAAGTAGTTCATGTGGGTACCCCCTGTCATAATCATGTTTGACCATGGCAAAATCATTATCTGAAGTTACCGTGTGATGTAATGAGTTTAAATCGTCGGTTAGGTTGTTGGCCTTGTTCTCGTACTCAGCAATCATCACCTGCATGACTTCTAACCCTGCCCTGTCAAATATTTCACATAATTGCTTGTAATGCGTTGAACCATGTTTGACAAAGTTTGGGAATTTAAAAAAACGCAACCCTTTTGGGATGCGTCTAACCCTAACACATTCACGCAAGTAGTCTATTTCACATTGATTGCTTCTTAGGGAGTACAACTTGTTTTTAAATTCATCAAAGTCTGTTTCAATCGGAGCCGTGTCAATAGACCCTCGGGATCGGTACTGGAATTATTGTCTCTGCTGGAGAAATTGGTTTTTCTGCAATATATAAATTCTACCACGAATTTTTTGACTTTTACACACAAAATTAGCGGCAACGAAATGCATTATTTAGACGTCACGATTTTCAGGGACTCTAGCACCTCAGAATTACACTCAAAGGTTTATAGGAAACCTACCTTTTCGAACTCTTTGCTACATTTTGGTAGTCAGCACCCTCTATACCAGAAGAAAGGTATAGTTAAGGGTCAATTAATTAGGGCCTCCCGTATAAGCAGTAGGTTAGAGGATTTTACAGAGGAGGTTAACAATTTATGTAACATGTTTATTGAGAGGGGGTACCCACATGAACTACTTAAAACCCTCATCAATGAGATATTTGCTAAGAGGGAATCTACTTACCCAGCTTTACTAGGAAATGTAGAGCACAGTATCCCCTGTAGTAAGACACCAGAATCGCAACTAACCGAAAAAGGGGGACATTTTGTTTACACCTTTTCTGAGAAGTCCTCGCAGATAGAGGGTATTATAACTAAATATTGGTTTGTGTTGCAAAGTAGTGACGAGTTTAAGCGTATTATCACTGACAAACCTAGATTCGTCAGGAAAAGAGGGCAGAATTTAAAGGGAATTTTTGAGAAAAGACAGCTTACAACATCTGACAAACCACGACAACCAAATGGCACTTACAAATGTGGTGCATGTAAACAGTGTCACCTCCTGATAAATGACAGCCACATCTATTTAAGGTCACGTCACATTAATCTAAAACCAACTGGGCACTTCACTTGTGGTACCAAAGGGGTTGTTTACATTGGTTGCTGCACCACCTGTGGAGGGTTCTACATAGGCAAAACGGAGCGTGAATTTAGGAAAAGGTTGTATGAGCACATATACGATATTGAAAATAAAAAAGAAAGCAACGCTTTCTTTAAACATTCTATTGTATGTCCTGATTTTAAGCTGGTCTTTATGGTTCTTGAGCAGGTTAATCCAGATATCAGGGGGGGAGATTGGGAATCCAAACTGGAATTTAGGGAGTTAATCTGGCAGTTGAAGCTTGATGCAGGGAAATCCCCGGGTCTTAATGGCATGCTCAGTATAGGTTCGGTGCTTAAACTTCGTAGGGCCAGGTTATAAAATTACCTTCTCCCCCCTTATATACTTATACACCCATATGCTTGTTTATATATATTTATTTATTTGTTTTTTTTGTATGTACAATTATTCATACATTGGCTTACACATTCATATTATTCACTGTTTTTAAATGATGAATTACAGTTTTTAGTATGCTATGCACCAATGTTTATTTGCTCTGGGTCAGGTAACTTAAGGGTCATTCTGCAACCATTCTTGTATTTATTCTGTATTTTTTATCTATGTGGTGCACGTTGTTTTAGTATATTATTAACTGCAGTTGGTACACAGAGAAAATTTATGATGGAAATATTCAATTTTTAAGAATTTTTATTGGTTTTGTATTGTATTCAACGCACTTGAAATTTGAGTAAGGGTTAAAATAATTAATAATGTTAATTATATCATGTGATCAACCACTAATAGTATTTAAGCATCTTTTTGGAACTATTATGGTTGTTTGACTTGATAAAGCCTGGAATAAACCAGGCGAAAGCGCTTGTCATATTCTGGTTCAGTTTTCGTATACCTGGTAAGGTGTGGAATAAAGAACTTTTTTACATCTTCACTACTGGAATTATTGTCTCTGCTGGAGAAATTGGTGTTTCTAGTTCTATGGACTGGTTAATATTCGTGACAGAACATACCTTAGGAAGGAAAGACGGATTTGTTCACAAGGAGACTCTATCTGGGTGGAAAATTAAGTAAGGCGGCCAGACTGATAGTGCTTGCAGCTCTGAAACTCTTCGAGCTGAAGTAACAGCTACGAGAAAAAGTGTATTCCACGACAAGAACTTCAGGGGGCAAGACGAGGCTGGTTCAAAGGGTGGCAACATTAGTTGTGACAATAATAAATTTAAATTCCATGGGAATAAAGGGTCTCTGACTGGCGGTCAGAGATGGAAGGATCCTTTCATAAAATCCTTACAAAGCCTGTGGGACATAATAGGAGAACCGTCCTCACCACCATGGTAGTTGGATATGGCCGCCAACTGTACTCTTAGTGTGGAAGTAGAGGCTCCTTTGTGAAAAAGGATAGATAGAAATTCTAGAACTTTATGTAAAGGAGCTACTAGGGGGTCCAAGTGTTGGCTAGATGCCCAGTATACAAAGCGTTTCCATTTACTCCTGTAGAGTTTTGTAGAGGAAGCTTTATGAGAGGCAACCAAAATGCGTTGAACTGCCGGAGAAAGTAGATCAGACCTGGCTAGGCAGGGAAGTGGAGCAGCCAAGCTGCTAGTTTGAGGGATAGAAGAGATGGGTGAGGAACTCCCGACGAATGGGTCAGTAGATCTGGTACTGGGTCCAGGATCCACGGTTCCTCTGTTTGATGGGCTCGAAGAAAGGGGAACCATATCTGTCGAGGCCAGAATGGGGCTAGGAGTATAATTGTCCTTTCCAGGTTCCTGGCTTTCTGAAGAAATTTGGGAATCAAGGGGGTAGGTGGAAATGCATATAGGAGACCCGGGGGCCAATCGTGTATCAGTGCGTCCCTGGGGACATCCCCTGGAGGGGGTAGAAGGGAAAAATAGCTTCTGCATTTGGTATTCATCGGGGTAGCAAATAGATCGCAGCAAGGCTGGCCCCATCTGCGGAAAATTCTTTCCGCCACCTGTGGACTGAGGGACCACTCGTGAGGTAACAGGATGGCTCTGCTCAACCTGTCCGCAATGATGTTGGATGACCCCGGGATGTGCGTTGCTATCAGAAAGCGACCCGTGGACTCTGCCCATTGCCAAATTCTCATGGCCTCTCTACATAATGGGTAAGATCTGGTTCCCCCCTGTTTGTTTATGTACCAGACTACAGACATGTTGTCTGTCTGAACTGCTACTGTTCCTAGAGGTAGGAGGGTTTGAAAGTGTTGCAACGCCAGGAACACCGCCCTCATTTCCCGAACATTTATGTGCAGGTTGTACTCCATGTTGGACCATTCCCCTTGGACTGTTCTTCCCTGAAATAGTCCCCCCCACCCTATCAGAGAAGCGTCCGTGGTTATCGTGGCCGTCAGATTGGGTAGAACAAATGGACGACCCATAGTGAGATCCTGACTGTACACCCACCATGAGAGGTCTCGTTTGCAAGAATCTGTTATCAGAATCTCGTGCGCTAGGGGTAACTGCTGGAACGACCACTGCGTGAACAGCAGCCATTGGAGGAGCCTCATGTGCAATCTCCCCATAGGAACTGCAATCAGGGACGCTGCCATGAGTCCCAAAACCTTCAATACTAGTTTGGCCGGGGCTTTCCTGCTTTGCAGTAGAAGAAGAACCTGTTCCTTGAGGGATGAAGCCCTTATTGGAGGGAGCTTTACCAGTGTTAAATGTGTATCTAGGTCTGCTCCGATGAATGAAATATGCTGTGAGGGCAGTAAGGCAGATTTTTCGAAGTTTATGGAAATCCCTAGGTGGGAACAAAGGTTGACTGTATAGTCTCTGACTTGTATGAGGCGACGCTCGGTGGTGGCGGTGAGGAGCCAGTCGTCCAGATAGGGAAACACCCGGAATCCTAGACGTCTCAAGTGAGACGCTACCACTGCCATGCATTTGGTGAATACCCTGGGGGCTGAGGTGAGCCCAAAGGGCAGAGCTAGAAATTGAAAGTGACTGGCTCCCAGCTGAAAGCGCAGGTGATCTCTGGATGGTCTGGCCATTTTGATATGGTAGTACGCGTCCTTGAGATCTATCAAGCACATCCAGTCGTCCTTCTGTAAAAATGGAAGGATCGATTGAAGCGTGACCATCCGGAACTTTTCCTTCTTCACAAAGGTGTTGAGATTGCTGAGATCCAAAATCGATCTCCAGTCCCCTGTCTTTTTTGCAACTAAAAAGAACCTTGAGTAAGTTCCGGATCCTCTTTGGTCCGCCGGGACTGGTTGGATGACTCTTTTTTCGAGCAGCTTTGAAATTTCTATTGCTACTGGGCCTCGCAGATGGGGTGGCACATCTGGAAACCTTCTTTATTGGGGTGGAGTTGATATGAAGGGGATTTTGTATCCTCTGGTTACAATGCTTTTTACCCAAGAGTCTGAGGTAAGAGTTAGCCAGGCCTGTGGGTATAAAGCCAAGCGACCCCCGACTGCCTCCAGAGCAGGACAGTCGGGCCCCCATTCAGGAGTGCTGGAAAGGCTTACCAGGGACAGGATCCCTGTCGCCTTGGTTCTGCGGACCCCCTCTGCCGCCGGGCGCGTCTTCCATTTCTACCCCCCCTCTGCCTCTGGGGGGGGCATCACTCTGTGTGGCCTGGAAAGATCCCTGAGTTTTACGGAACCACATTTTTCCGCCTCTTTGCCCTTTGGGGTATGGTCTAGTTGGAGCGGAAAAACGGACTCCGACAGCAGACAGAGTCTTTCCTTCTTGCTCACACCGAGTTAGTGTCTCCTTCACTTTGGGCCCAAAGAGAGTGGCACCATCAAAGGGGGCATTGGCGAAGGAAGACTTGAAGGCTTCCGCAAATGAGCACAGCCGCATCCAGGATTGTCTTCATAGAGCAATCAACAACACAGGTGCTCAAAGAAAAAACAATAAAACAACAAAAGTCCACCAATGGAAGCAGCAAGAAAGAAACAAGATGAAAAGCAAACAAATAGCGTATTCCAAATTTATTCTCCGCTTTCGTCACAGACTTCTTCAGAATGATAAAACATTGCACAAATCACATGTCTTAAATAGTAAAAGTTGTTAAACTAATTATTCAATTAAACAATAAAAGACCATCAATTAGCCATGTAAAAATCAATTCAAAGGCTTATCTACATGAAATGTAACAATAAAATGTCACTATTCTTGTTTATGTGTAATTCACGATGCTTTAGATAACATTTTACATTAATAACATCGTTCAAACCTGGAGGGGAATCAGATTTTAATCTGACCTGCCAGTCAGTTTCACGTTGTTGCAAATAATTCTTGTAATTCCCATCCCTCACGTCTTTGTTGCAAACCTCTAAAACAGAAAACAAGAATTTTTTAAAATTAAGACATACCGAAGAATGCTTGAATAAAGCGTTAGTGTCATCCCTTTTTTTAATGCTGTAAAGATGCTCCCTAATGCGTGTTTTTAAATGCCTAGTCGTCATGCCGACATAAAATGCCGGACATGTAAAACATAGGGCGATGTAAATAACCCCTTGAGAACAACAATCCACGTACCCAGGCACTGAAATAGTCCTGTTAAAGGAACATACAGAAATATAGGGACCTACAGAAATGTACCGGCATATGTTACAATTGTAACAACAATGCATGCCTTTCCTATTACTGAGCCCCTTAGAATGACCCTCTTTGTTGTTTTCCAAGATTCTTTTTAAATTGTAATTATTTCTATGAGTGAAAAAAGGTTTATCACCCAAAATGTCAAACATCTCAGAATTCCCTTTAATGACCCTCCAGTTTTTTTCTATCATGTTCTTTAAACGTTGAGAGTCGGAATTCATTTCTAAACAGCATGCCAAAAGATGATTAGTGTCATTAGTATTTCCTTTTTTAATAGTTTCAAAAGCAGTAGTTGAAATAGTGTTTAAAAAAGGTGGATAGTGTGATTTATGCTTTTGATAAATTTCCCAGGCCGTATCTAACAATGGAGCTCTGCCGTACCCTCGGTCCACAAACAGGGAAATGATGAACTTAAATTCTGCCAATAAATCTTCGTCCCTTGAGGTCATACGGCAGGCTCTAATGAACTGTCCCCTTGGAACATTTTTCATCACGTGTTTTGGATGTCCACTACGGTAGTGCACATATCCATTGCTAAAAGTTTTTTTCCGATATATACGGCTGTGGAATCTATTGTCATAACTATCCCAACATAAGGATACATCTAAAAAATTCACATTAAACCCCACATTACCGATAACAAATTTTAAGAATGGAGACAAAGAATTAATCTCAAACAAGAAGGCTTCAACAGTATGTTGATTGCCTTCAATAATAAAAAATAAATCATCTACAAAACGAGAATAAAAAGAAATCTTGTATTTGTTGGTTAAGTAGGAAATGAATTGATGTTCCCACCAAACCATCACAGTATTGGCATAAGCAGGGGCTGCCGGTGACCCCATAGCTACACCTCTTTTTTGCCTATAATAAACTCCATCAAAAAGAAAAAAATTGTTGTGTAAAATGATGTCCAAAAACCTACAGATTGTTGAAATGGTATTGTTGCTGAAATTGGTTCTATCTATACTTAAAAAGTTCCTGACAGCATCTATTCCGTCATCATGGGGGTTACAAGTGTACAATGAAATGACATCAAGTGTAAAAATAATATGTTTGTTCGGGTCAAAAAGTCCCATCAAACTATAATGGTAGATTTTATCTAGAAAATGCCAGGAATCACGAGTGTAAGAACTTTCTTCAACAATACTTGGTCCCAAAACTGCATCAATCACTAAGGATAGACCCTCTGTAACACTATGTGGAGAAGATATAATAGGTCTAAAAGGAGGCCGTTTAACACATTTGTGAGTTTTGGGTATTCCAAACATCACCCCAATTCTAGGTTCATCTATCACACAAAATTCATACATTTCAAAACTGATGTCACCAGACATTAAAGCCTCATAAAGGTGCGAATGAATTAACCTTTGACTGCGATGAATATCAAAGAGTGTAACAACATCATATTCATCTTTGTTGTTTAAAATTTCTTTCATACTATTAGTGTATGCTTCTTGGGTCATTACAACAATGTTGCCACGCTTGTCACTTTTCATAAATCTAAATTTATTGGTCATACTTTTTAAATTCCATAGAGCATTTTTTTCTTCAAGAGTCATATTACTATAAAAGTTTGGTTTAAAATTCAACAGGTCATGTGTGTCTTGTATGCACATGTCCTCAAATACTTTAATAGTATGTGATAAAGTTGGGGTGTAACAAGATGGTTTAGTAAAAATCTGGTTACCCTTAGAAATGTCATGCATTAAGTAATGTAAATTAAGTTTCCTAGCATATTTCTTGATGTCAATCACTGTCTGGCTCTGTTACTAGGAATAAAGTTTAAACCTAGTTTCAACACATCTAAATCATCTTTTGAAAAAACATGATCAGTCAGATTAATAATGTTAAAATTAGTAGTTTGTCCATCAGATTGTCCAGTTAGGTCTCTTTCCCCGATGACTCGGATCCCAAAAAGGTCCGACTCCTGGTAAACACTGTCCTTGTGTTCATCTGCCCTTTTTTGTGAAAAAAAGAAGAAGATGTAGATGAATTACTCAAACCAACCTTAGGCTTGACAGATTTTACGTCACTGCCCGTAGTAGATGATTCATTATCAGCACCAGTCAAATGATTGTCATTGGTAACAGTAATAACATGCTCTTGATCTACCGGGGGTACAACATCGTTCCCTACGGTGCCTATCATAGTTAAATTATCTTTATTAATGCTGAGTCTGGTGTCTTCCTGAACTTTAAGATTACTGCCAGATGCCCCACTCAACAAACTTTAGTGTATGTAGGTTTTTTACTCTGTTGGAAATTTGACACTTTCGAAATAGTTGGTTTGTTAAATTTATTGTAAGCGGCAAAATTGTCAAAAGCCGCTTTATTATTGTAGGAAGAAATGTCACGCAACAACTTTGATTGCTTCCTGTTAATGACTTCGGTACAGTGTTGTTCAACATCATTGGTTGTTTGACTTAAAAAATTATCAAGATTTTCCCCGACCAACTTTTGTTTAAAATAGTTTTCAAGGTTAACTATTTCTTTTTTAAGTAACTCCATTTTGGTCAAGTTATTGTCAATTAACATTTGCAGGAAACGTAAACCTGCATCGTTAAAGAAAGCAACAAGAGTCTCAAACATTGGCTCACCTAGGTGAACACCATTGGGGCACTTAAAAAAGCGAAGCCCCTTAGGAACTATTTTTAAATCAATGCACCGGTTAAAATAACAGTTCTCTAAATCAATAGAGTTATACCTTTTCAAAGGTTTGACCAGTTGTTCACGTTTGGTGTTAAAATCTTCGTTGTTGAAAAGGTTGAAGCAACTACCAGAACCACTGAACGGGTTGTCCGCACGGTCAAGAAAACGATCGAAAGCTCCCCGACCAATGATGCATGGCTGTTTGTCATCAAAATTAGAATTCTTCACCGTCCGTGGTGAATTCCGAAGGTCAATAACAGTTTCCATCTCATGGAATGATTCCCCAGGACTGGAGACTCTAACTATAGCAGCAGTTTCAGTATCATTGGCTATAGTAACTAAATATTTTAAAGAATCTTTGATTTCCGTTAGTGCCGCAATCAACAAGTTGCCCAAATTTGAATTACCGGCTTCAGTGGAAGGTGTCGCATGAATGGTTAAGTTTAGTATATATCGGAAAAAAACTTTTAGCAATGGATATGTGCACTACCGTAGTGGACATCCAAAACACGTGATGAAAAATGTTCCAAGGGGACAGTTCATTAGAGCCTGCCGTATGACCTCAAGGGACGAAGATTTATTGGCAGAATTTAAGTTCATCATTTCCCTGTTTGTGGACCGAGGGTACGGCAGAGCTCCATTGTTAGATACGGCCTGGGAAATTTATCAAAAGCGTAAATCACACTATCCACCTTTTTTAAACACTATTTCAACTACTGCTTTTGAAACTATTAAAAAAGGAAATACTAATGACACTAATCATCTTTTGGCATGCTGTTTAGAAATGAATTCTGACTCTCAACGTTTAAAGAACATGATAGAAAAAAACTGGAGGGTCATTAAAGGGAATTCTGAGATGTTTGACATTTTGGGTGATAAACCTTTTTTCACTCATAGAAATAATTACAATTTAAAAAGAATCTTGGAAAACAACAAAGAGGGTCATTCTAAGGGGCTCAGTAATAGGAAAGGCATGCATTGTTGTTACAATTGTAACATATGCCGGTACATTTCTGTAGGTCCCTATATTTCTGTATGTTCCTTTAACAGGACTATTTCAGTGCCTGGGTACGTGGATTGTTGTTCTCAAGGGGTTATTTACATCGCCCTATGTTCTACATGTCCGGCATTTTATGTCGGCATGACGACTAGGCATTTAAAAACACGCATTAGGGAGCATCTTTACAGCATTAAAAAAAAGGGATGACACTAACGCTTTATTCAAGCATTCTTCGGTATGTCTTAATTTTAAAAAATTCTTGTTTTCTGTTTTAGAGGTTTGCAACAAAGACATGAGGGATGGGGATTACAAGAATTATTTGCAACAATGTGAAACTGACTGGCAGGTCAGATTAAAATCTGATTCCCCTCCAGGTTTGAACGATGTTATTAATGTAAAATGTTATCTAAAGCATCGTGAATTACACATAAACAAGAATAGTGACGTTTTATTGTTACATTTCATGTAGATAAGCCTTTGAATTGATTTTTACATGGCTAATTGATGGTCTTTTATTGTTTAATTGAATAATTAGTTTAACAACTTTTACTATTTAAGACGTGATTTGTGCAATGTTTTATCATTCTGAAGAAGTCTGTGACGAAAGCGGAGAATAAATTTGGAATACGCTATTTGTTTGCTTTTCATCTTGTTTCTTTCTTGCTGCTTCCATTGGTGGACTTTTGTTGTTTTATTCATAGAGCAATCACTGAAGCTGCAGCTCTACTCGATCCTTCAGCCGCATACGAGATGAGCCTCATGGATGAGTTCACTATGGAGGTAAGGGTGTTAAGCTGTGCTGTTACCTTATCTGAAACAGCAGCATCTGTGTTACCCTGGAGGGTATCTCCCAGCTCCTTGATGAGATCCCTCTGCAGACGTGCAAAATGTGTCAAATAGTTTAGCGAAAGCATGGAAAAATTTGCTGAACTAAAAACGCGCTTCCCATATCTGTCCATAGTCCTAGAATCCTTATTAGGTGGATGAACAGAAGAGGAAGATTCAGACATCTCCTTTTTAGTGGCTGCCGCCACCACCATAGCGTCGACCGGAACTCCTTTGGTGAGATAAACCTTGTCCTGGGGGGCGGTGATAAATTTGCTCGGTTTTCGAGGGACCGGTTATACTCTGTCCGGTGTCTCCCACGCCCTTCGAGGAATTAAATCCATTAAATCATTGAAGGGTGGAGTAACCCAGGAGGTAGAAGGTTGAGCACCAAAAGCCTTCAGCAGCACTGACTCGTCCTCAGTGGGGGCAAGGGACTGCCAATCACCCCTCTGTTTTAAGATCTCCAAGATGTCCGCAAATGAGACATCCTCAGAGGGGGATTTTGGGGACCCCTCTGCCTCATCCAAGTCAGTGTCAGATGTTAGAGATTCCTGCGGGGAATCTAAGTGCCTCCTCTTGCACAGTCTTTTCCTCGGAACCTCATCGGAGGGGGCTTCCGGTGAGGCCTCCGAGGAACAGGGGGCACCCTCTGGGGGTGGCTGAGGCAATGGTGCTCTACGCTTTGGATGGGTCGTGGGGGCAGAAACAGAGAGCGGGCCCTTAGGGGAGGGAGAAGACGCCTCTGATGAAGTGGTTGTCTGTGCAGACAAAACCTTCCTCATAGGTTCATAGGTTCATAAGGTCAAAAACCCCTGAACCCCGGGCCGAGGACTCCTCCGGTTCCGAAGAACATGGAAGCATCCCAGACACGGGGGCCGCGGGCCCTGACCCCGAGGACGGAGCCAAGCTAATCTGCGCTGAGGCCCCGAGAGGGAGAGTCAGCACCGAAAGGTCAGTACAACTCTTGGTCCCGGAACTGAGTAGAGATCGTCGGCTCCGCGACTCACCAACAGGTTCCGAAGGAGTTGAAGTCAATGGTGTCGATTGTGCAATAGACGGTTTTGGCACCGAGGGCTCCACTATCATCGGCTCATCCTCTCCCGGCTCCGAAGACTGGATGGGTCTCGAAGGAGGACCTGTTGGAGATAAAGGGAGGCCTTCTAGTTTCAACACCAATTGGGAGGAAACTGCAATCAACTTGGAAAGGGCCGTGTTCTCCATAAGTTTCTGCATGACATGATCCACATCTGTATTGGATAACGGTCTGGAAGATCAGGTCGAAGGGGCCGAAGATGGCACCGACCGAAGAATGGATGGTGGCGGTAGCTCCGACACCGGTTCCAAGACCTGGGGCTCAGTGAAAGACAAACGTTTGACGCTCGGCCCCGAAGTCTGTGGAACCGGCGAACGAACCTTCGAAGATGAACTCGGAGCCAATGACATGGGCTCCGACATCTTCGACCCCTTCGAGGACTTAGAAGCCTGGTCCGATTTGTCCAAAGCCTCCTGGAAGGCAGGCTTAAGTAGTCCCCTATCTATAAGTTTCCTGCGTCTATCTGTCATGACCTTCCCGCTGAAGGAATGGCATACAGAGCAATCCTCTTGTAGGTGGAGAGGGCTAAGACAGTAGACGCAGGAAGTGTGGTTGTCAGTGATGGACATTTTCTGTCCACACTGACATCTTTTAAAGCCGGATTTGGCTTTCTCTGACATAACCGGTAGAAATAAGACACTCTACTATGAAAAATTTTAAGACACTAGCTATAATAACTAAGTAAATATTTATATATATATATATATATATATATATATATATATATAGATATATATATATATATATATATATATATATATATATATAAAAGTATTGCTATAAGTGGGGAAAAAAAAAAAAAGGAGGTAGGCCACAAAAGGGAACCTATAAAAATATGACAGGATTAACTATAATAACACACACACACACACACTAGCACTATATCAAAAACTAACTTTAAGAACTTTTTAAACAAGAAAGATAAGAATCTTATCTGTAATATAACAAAAATCTCTCTGGTCCGAGCTCTCGTCGATGTGATCTGTTGCAGCGGCAAACTAGATCTGAGTAATGGCAGGGAGGATTGTGGGATATAGCCTGGTCTTGAGCTTCTCTAAGATGCAGAGCTTTGCTATGCGGCCGACCGAACCCGTGTGTAAGAACAAACGGAGAGATTGAACACTCTCACATTGGTTATTAATTACCTTAGAAATTCTGCTAATTTAGCCCAAAGTACTGTGTTTATGCTAAATACTTTAATGGATATTGTTTTGAACAACTTTTTCCATTTCAATGGTAAACCTTTCCAACAAATAAAGGGAGTTGCTATGGGCAATAAAATGGCTCCTGCTTATGCCAATTTAGTTTTAGCAGCGTGGGAAGTTGAAACTCTAACTAAGTTACTTGGATTTCAACATACTAAACTGTACTTCTGATTTATTGACAATATTTTTTTTGTGTGGACTGGGTCAGCTGAATTACTTGAACAATTCCTTCTTGATATTAACAAAAGTATTTGGTTCTTGAAATTTGTAAAATCAGGATGTGGACACTGTCTCTTTCTTAGACATTAATATTTCAATTGATTCTGCCACAGGGAAGTTGATTTCAAACATTTTTAGGAAAGATACCTTTAGAAATAATTACTTGGAATTCACTAGCCAACACCCCTTTTATATGAAGAGAAATGTTGTACGTGGACAATTCATTAGATTATCTAGAATTGTGAGTAAGGATATTTTGTTTGAAAAGGAATCTGATTTTTTATGTGAACTGTTTCTACAAAAAGGGTACCCAAGACACCTGGTCTACCAAATAGCAAGTGAAGTTAAAAAGGACAGACACATTAAATTCCAGCCTATCCTTATACATGGATTTACACCCAGACAACTTGTTTCCACAGTCACCTCGGATAGGTCACTAAGTTTTCCCTTACCTTTCAGTAGAGACATGGAAATGATCAGAACAATTATTACTAGAAATTGGAATATAGTTAGAACTGGTGATGACTTCACTGATATTTTAGGTACGACCCCATTGTTCTCTTGCAAACGGACTAGAACACTACGCATGGCTTTTGAGAACAGGGACTCTCTGTTTTTAGTCAAAAATGTGGCTCACACTTCTGACTCCCCTGGAATGTTTTGCTATGGTTCATGTGTCTCTTGTCAATATATAAAAGTTGGGTCAGGCTTTGTGCTTTCTCATAATGACTATAAAATCTCTTTCACTCAGCATTTCGATTGCCATTCCATTAATATTGTTTATGGAGCTGTATGTGCTTCATGTACTTCATTTTATGTTGGCAAAACTTGCCGTAAATTATCTGATCGAATTGAGGAACATGCTAGAGCCATAAGAACGTTGGATCCCTACAATGCTTTAGCTCGACATGCTACTAAATGCAGATAGTTTAGCAAATTTAGATTTCTAGTCCTTGAGCAAGTTGCAGCTTTCTTTGGAGATTTGGATACACTGCTGGAAGTTAAGGAACTTAAATGGCAACTGACTTTGGCGGCTGATATGGCACCAGGTTTAAATGAGAGCATAAACATTAAATGTGCCTTACGTTGGTTCCTCTGAGAAAAATTGTTTGTCATGACTGCACTATGCTTCTTATAAATGACCATATTCCTATCACTACTGTATTTCCATGACATTTTTTGACTATTGAACACTACTGCTAACAAATATGTATTTCCAAGATTTCTGCATGTCTTCGTTGATTGTATATGACTACGGCGCTTCTACTGCCATGAATTACTTCACATACTATGACTGACCATTTCATGTAACT
>NC_056733.1:632588381-632593381 GCF_019279795.1 Protopterus annectens
ATATACATATACACACACACACACACACACATATATATATATATATATATATATATATATATATATATACACACACACACACACACACATATATATACACACACACACACACACACACACATATATATATATATATATATATATACACACACACACACACACCACATATATATATATATATATATATATATATATACACACACACACACACACACACATATATATATATATATATATATATATATATATATATATACACACACACACACACACACATATATATATATATATATATATATACACACACACACACACATACATGCATACATATATATATATATATATATATATATATATATACACATTAACACCAGAGGGTTTGAAGAATTGTGCAAGTGGATTTAATGTGTTTATGGATTTACAACTGTGCAAGTGAATATAATGTGTTTCCTCTCTCTCTCTCTGACTTTTGCCTCCCCCCTACCCCCTACACACATGCTGCCAGTAACCAGGCTAGCCCCTGCTGACCCCACCATCAACCCCCCGGTCTCACTTTTCACACAGCCATTCAAGGGGTGATACCATCCGCACTGACAGTCTTCTGGGACACACTATTATTCATATGCTCCACACTCCTTGTCATGGGCGGCCCCCTAACAGCCCCCCATCAAGTCCACACCGCATTCCTCCCACTCCCCCATCAGGTGGCATACCCACACATTTCTCTACACGCACACTGATACCCAAGCATAGTAGGACTCTCCACCTGACTCTTCCACTTTCCTCCATGCCCTTCTTTACTTACCTTTGGAGGCAGGGACTCATAAGTTACGTGTTTACATTAGAATTATCACAGCATGACTTACAACCTTCCCGGTTCCCCCATATTTTTAATAATTTATTTTTTTTTTTTTTTATTGCTTTTGTACACAATCCCTTTTTGCACACAATCCCTTTTTTGCACACGGCACCACAAGGCTAGTACTGTCTGACCAATTTATCTTATGTAACTGCCTGTTCACACTTTACTAATGGAAAGGAACTGTTGTTAATTTAAATGGCCTGCCAGAACTAATGTATTTAAAGGAAGTGAAAATGGTTGCTCATAGTTATGAAACATGTCTTTCTGAAGAAGTCTTGATAATAAATAAAACGAAAGTGAGAAAGTACTACAAGAGTTGTTGGTGTGATTTACTATTTTTTGAATGCTGTTACAGTCACGAAGTTCATTTCTTAGTTAAAATTTCTTCTCTTTGTTCAGTTTTTTTTGAGTGCGGTTAATTTTATATAGCTATATATATATATATATATATATATATATATATATATATATATATACACACACACACACACACACACACACACACACACACACACACACACACCTGGCTGCTGTGCGCCTTGCTCCGGTGCTTGTTTTACACTCTGTGTTCCAGACTGTCCCTGTGTCAAACACTTGCATTTTCCCGGGCGGATGCCTCTGAAGACCCGTACTAACTAAGGGAATAACTAAACAGCTCACTGAGAGAATTTTTTCCTTTGTAAAAAAAGTGAAACTCTGCGTTCCAGACTGTCCCTGTGTCAAACACTTGCATTTTCCCAGGCGGATGCCTCTGAAGACCCGTACTAACTAAGGGAATAACTAAACAGCTCACTGAGATAATTTTTTCCTTTGTAAAAAAGTGAAAGTATGTATTAATTCATACAGATATAAATTCTATCCATATGATTGTTTAGTCTCTGCTAAGCTAGACTAGCTTCTCGGGCAGGAAAGCCAGCAGCCAACCCCCCCCCCCTCAGCCATTAACTTCTGCTCTTTTACATAAGTCTTACCTCTCCCTATCCTCCTTCCTACATTCTCTTGTTCTTCCACATGTCCCCCTAACCTGACCAAACTAGGTAGGGACATCTCTTTACCATTACCTTGCACCTCACTAGAAAGTCTCACTAGCATAGCTCTCTGCATTATACTGCCTTCCCCTTTACTGCACTCACTCCCTCTCCACTAGTTCTCAGCTCTTCTTGGACTCACTTACCCACTCACTCCCCTCAGTCATACGACACCCTTGTTTTGCGTCCTCACCCTGACCTCCTTCCCACTTGACTCTGAGCTTTCTTCTACAGTCCCCACGTTTAGACTTACCTCTGGATCACTCTCTTTCTTCACTGATTGTCTTCCATCACACTCTGCTCTCTTGGCTCTTCCCGCTCCATTCGCCCTGCGGGCTCACTCCGCTCCCCTACCCTGCCCCCAATTCCCACCCGCCTCCACTACTCCTACATATATTACTTTAGAGGACACACCCTCACTTGACTAACTCCAATCAAATACACCTCATCATTAACACCCTCAACCCCTTTAGCATCACTTCACATCCACATATTACATAACTTAAACTTCTCCTTTCTCTCAGGTCAGACTACTACTTCTCAGTTTTGCTACAAATCTACCCCTTATTACCTCTCTCATCTCCCTTAACTTTGAAATGCCTGCATTATTTATCCCTTCACAACTCCAACTACTTTTCTGTATCTCTCTCCTAACTCCTCTAGCCACTACCTATCTCCTTACATCATATGAACAACCAATCCACTACTGCCTCACCTTTCCCTACTCACACACCTCTACAGCTATACTCCCTTTAATCTCTATTTCCACAAACATAACTTATAAAGCTAGCTACCAACTACCCAAATACCAGAGACTTGTACATATCAAATTCTACAACCTCACAATAAAAAAATCACTAGTCTGCCTCTATAAACCTCTCCAGACTAAACAACTATTACTTGTCCATGCTCTATTGGATGGTGACATCCATCCTAACCCTGGCCCTCACCATAACTATTCTACAGGAAACACTTACCAAAATATAACTAGTACCCTCTTAACTACCAAACCTGGCAACACACTCTCAGTCGCTCATGTTAACATTCATAGTATATGTAACAAAATTGCTCAAGTTCATGCCCTCTTAGATGTCCACCAATTTGACATTCTTTGCTTATCTGAAACATGGCTTAAACCTCACATTAAAGACAAAGAAATTACCCCACTCGGATATAATATTATAAGACATGACCGCCCAGTCAAAAAGGGAGGAGGAGTTGCTATCTTATATAAAGCTAACCTTCAAATCAGTACTATACATCCCAACCTACCCCTTGACAATAATACCGAAATTATCTGCTTAAAGCTTCCACTCAACAAAAGTAAAGCAATAAATATTATTTGTACATACCTTCCCCCAGGAAATAACATTATTACACTAGAAAATATCCTTAACCTGGCTCTCCTCCAACCTCCCTCAAGAAACAATTATCCTAGGTGACGTAAACAGTGATTGGAATACCTGTAAAAGTATAAACCCCACCTCCCATATAAACTTATATGGCTTCTCACAACTTATCAATAGCCCTACCAGAACCAATAAAATCAGCATCCATGAAACTACCTTAGACTGGATACTTACAAATAACCCCCAACAAACCTATACATCTGGTACCCTTCCAGATGATCTAAGTGACCATTCACTAACTTACATTATTAGACATAAAACAAACCTAACTCTTCCTAATACTGTCCTAACATTATGCTCAAAAAAGCAATTTAACTCCAAACTCTTTCTAGCTGAACTAAAACAATGTAGCTGGTCTCTACTAAACCTTCTTCCCCTTAATGAAGCAGTAGAACACTTCAATTCCACATTTCTATCCATTCTAGACCATCATGCACCTCTACGTACTATTAGAACCAAAGCTAAACCAGCCCCCTGGCTCTCCAATGACACCAGGCAAAACATCACTCTTAGAAACAAATTTTGGGCAAAATGGCGCACTACTAAACATCTGACTGACCGCCAAACCTTCAAAGAACTTAGAAACAGTACAAAAAAAGCCATTCTGACAGACAAAAATAACTATTTTCTCCTAACTCAATAAACCTTTAACAAGCAACCTAAACAATTCTGGACAAGTATTAATAATCTTCTTTCCCCAGGCCAATCTGTCACACCCAACCCACTAGGCTCCAACCCTGACAATCCCTCACAAACAGCTAATGCCTTTAACTCTTTCTTCACAAATGCTATCCAAACATTGGCTAGTCACCTATCTCCTAACACCTCAAACCTGCCCACATCTTCTTCTACTCCACCTCCTGCTTTTCATTTTGAACCTATTCCTACCTCCTTTATCTTCTCACTCCTTAATAAACTAAAATCTACCACCCCTTCTGCCGACAGACTCCCTGCAGAGTTCCTTCAAATAGCTGCCAAAGCTATAGCCTATCCCATCTCTATACTCTTAAACAGATCTATTACAGAAGGAACTGTTCCCTCTATCTGGAAAATATCTCATATTATTCCACTCCACAAAGGTGGGAACTCCAATGACTTCTCTAACTATCGTCCTATAGCACTCCTATCCCCTCTTGCTAAAATATTGGAAAAATGCATACATAAACAACTACTTAGTAGCCTTCTCCAAAACAGCCTACTTGCTTCTTGTCAGCATGGATTTAGACCTTCCCATAGCACCACCACTGCATTGCTCTCCTTTACTAACTCCATCAACTTTAACCGCAATAAAAATATTCTATCATCTGCAGTCTTCATTGACTTGTCTAAAGCTTTCGACATGGTTAACCACCAACTTCTTCTGCACGTTCTTACTTCTCTCTCACTTGATGCTCCTTCCATTACTTGGTTCACATCATACTTAAATAACCGTCAACAGGCAGTTCTCTGGAAAAACGTACTATCTGATCACCTTCCTATCTCTGTAGGGGTTCCTCAAGGCTCTATCCTAGGCCCCCTTCTATTTTCCATCTTTATCAATGACCTGCGAACAGCTATCCCTAACACCACCTGCATTCAATACGCAGATGACTCCACAATAATCTGTACAGCCACCTCTCAAACTGAACTCCAGTCTATTACCCAAAATGCCTTTAACACTGTAGAACAATGGTTCTCTCGATGCCTGCTCCTTAACCCTAA